>NC_134354.1:475287161-475334661 GCF_048569485.1 Anomaloglossus baeobatrachus | reverse complement strand
TCTGCATGGAGGAGTGGGCCAAGATAACTCCAGAGACCTGTGCCGGCCAGATCAGGTCTTATAAAAGACGATTATTAGCTGTAATTGCAAACAAGGGTTATTCCACAAAATATTAAACCTAGGGGTTGAATAATACTTGACCCACACTTTTCTGTTGAAAATGTATTAAAATTTAACTGAGCAACATAACTTGTTGGTTTGTAAGATTTATGCATCTGTTAATAAATCCTGCTCTTGTTTGAAGTTTGCAGGCTCTAACTTATTTGCATCTTATCAAACCTGCGGGGGGGGGGGGGGGGGGGGGAGAGAGAGAGAGAGAGAGAGAGAGAGAGGGGGAGAAGAGAGGAGAGAGAGAGAGAGAGAGAGAGAGAGAGAGAGAGAGGGGGAGAAGAGAGGAGAGAGAGAGAGAGAGGGGGGAGAAGAGAGGAGAGGAGAGAGAGAGAGAGGGGGGGAGAAGAGAGGAGAGGAGAGAGAGAGAGAGAGAGGGGGGGAGAAGAGAGGAGAGAGAGAGGAGAGAGAGAGAGGGGAGAAGAGAGGAGAGAGAGAGAGAGAGAGGGAGAAGAGAGGAGAGAGAGAGAGAGAGAGAGAGAGAGGGGAGAAGAGAGGAGAGAGAGAGAGAGAGAGAGAGAGAGGGGAGAAGAGAGGAGAGAGAGAGAGAGAGAGAGAGAGAGAGAGAGAGAGGGGGAGAAGAGAGGAGAGAGAGAGAGAGAGAGAGAGAGAGAGAGAGAGAGAGGGGAGAAGAGAGGAGAGAGAGAGAGAGAGAGAGAGGGGAGAAGAGAGGAGAGAGAGAGAGAGAGAGAGAGAGAGAGGGGAGAAGAGAGGAGAGAGAGAGAGAGAGAGAGAGAGGGGGGGAGAAGAGAGGAGAGAGAGAGAGAGAGAGAGAGGAGAGAGAGAGGGGGGAGAAGAGAGGAGAGAGAGAGAGAGGGGGGAGAAGAGAGGAGAGAGAGAGAGGAGAAGAGAGGAGAGAGAGAGAGAGAGAGGGGAGAAGAGAGGGGAGAGAGAGAGAGAGAGAGAGAGAGAGAGAGAGGGGAGAAGAGAGGAGAGAGAGAGAGAGAGGGGGGGAGAAGAGAGGAGAGAGAGAGAGAGGGGGGGAGAAGAGAGGAGAGAGAGAGAGAGGGGGGAGAAGAGAGGAGAGAGAGAGAGAGAGAGAGAGAGAGAGAGAGAGAGGAGAAGAGAGGAGAGAGAGAGAGAGAGAGAGAGGGGAGAAGAGAGGAGAGAGAGAGAGAGAGAGAGAGAGAGAGGGGAGAAGAGAGGAGAGAGAGAGAGAGAGAGAGAGAGAGAGAGAGAGAGAGGGGAGAAGAGAGGAGAGAGAGAGAGAGAGAGAGAGAGAGAGAGAGAGAGAGAGGAGGGGAGAAGAGAGGAGAGAGAGAGAGAGAGAGAGAGAGAGAGGGGGAGAAGAGAGGAGAGAGAGAGAGAGAGGGGGGGAGAAGAGAGGAGAGAGAGAGAGAGAGAGAGAGAGGGGAGCAGAGAGGAGAGAGAGAGAGAGAGGGGGGGAGAAGAGAGGATAGAGATAGAGAGAGAGCTAGAGAGAGAGAGAGAGATAGAGAGAGATAGAGAGAGAGGGGGGGAGAAGAGAGAGAGATAGAGATAGAGAGATAGAGAGAGATAGAGAGAGAGAGATGGAGAGAGATAGAGAGAGATAGAGAGAGAGAGAGATAGATAGAGATAGAGATATACACACACCCCCCCCAGAACATTTACAGCACCCTGCACAAACACTTGGTAACTACACACAACAATATCTATCTATCAGAAATCATACATTAACTACACAATACGTAAATTCTAGAATACCCGATGCGTTACAATCGGCTACATACATACATACACACATACACACACACACATACACACATACACACATACACACACCTTTATTGTGAGAACAATGGCCCATTATGTTATAGAAAGGGTACCGGCGGCAATATATTGGGTCACTGTGTGATTACTAGTAAGTGTGGAGAAGGTGAAAAAGAGCTGCAACCCACTACAAGATGTGGACGTTGGAGATTAGGAGTAGAAAATAAGAGAAGTTGAGATAAATTAGGACAGATTTGTTTCATTATTAATTTAATATTTCTGTAAGCAAACAAAAAAAACAACAACAACAAAAAAACTGCCAGCAAAAAGTAAATATCCATAGAAAGATCTAGGCAAAGAAGGGAATTTTGTTTACTTACCGTAAATTCCTTTTCTTCTAGCTCCTATTGGGAGACCCAGACAATTGGGTGTATAGCTACTGCCTCCGGAGGCCACACAAAGTATTACACTTTAAAAAGTGTAACCCCTCCCCTCTGCCTATACACCCTCCCGTGCATCACGGGCCCATCAGTTTTGGTGCCAAAGCAGGAAGGAGGAACTTATAAATTGGTCTAAGGTAAATTCAATCCTAGAACCAAAAAAATATAGCCAAAAAACCACAATTGTAATAAAATCATTAAATTTTATTGTCACAATATCATAAAAACATCAAAAAAGGTTTAAAATGATGATAAGAGGGGGGCTGACACAGGAATAATGAATAGCAGAATGTAAATAAATAACACTTAGTGTGAAACATGAAAAACACCCAAGATGGCACAATAACTCAGGATATGGAGCAGGTGCAAGCAATATAGAACATCACCATGAATAATATATATGGCACCTATAATAAAAACTATAAATATAAGGTGCAAATAAAGCCAAAGTGGTCTATATCATAGTACATAAAAAGACATGGCGATGTAAGTGCGCCAGCATCTCACCATACCCACGGAAAACCGTCATAATACATATGGGCTGTATCTGAGGTAAAATACCAAGATCAAAAACGAATTAAGGGCCCAAAACATGAAGGATAATACCTGTAGCCATCGGTGTGTAAATTCAATCCGAAGGATGTTCGGAGAACTGAAGACCATGAACCAAAGGAACAATTCAACATGGACAACATGTGTACACAAAAGAACAAACAGCCCGAAGGGAACAGGGGCGGGTGCTGGGTCTCCCAATAGGAGCTAGAAGAAAAGGAATTTACGGTAAGTAAACAAAATTCCCTTCTTCTTTGTCGCTCCATTGGGAGACCCAGACAATTGGGATGTCTAAAAGCAGTCCCTGGGTGGGTAAAAGAATACCTCGATAAAAAGAGCCGAAAAAACGGCCCTCTCTTACAGGTGAGCAACCGCCTCCTGAAGGACTCGCCTACCTAGGCTGGCATCTGCCACAGCATAGGCATGAACCTGATAGTGTTTCGTGAAAGTGTGCAGACTCGACCAGGTAGTGCTGACACACCTGCTGAGCCGTAGCCTGGTGACGCAATGCCCAGGATGCCCCTGCGGCTCTGGTAGAATGGGCTTTCAGCTCTAAAGGAATCGGAAGCCCAGAAGAACGGTAGGCTTCAAGGATCAGTTCCTTGATCCACCAAGCCAAGGTTGACTTGGAAGCCTGCGACCCCTTACTCTGGCCAGTGACAAGGACAAAGAGCGCATCAGAACGGCGCGGGGGCGCAGTGTGCGAAAAGAAGAGCCGGAGTGCTCTCCCGAGATCTAACAAGTGCAATCCTTTTCACAATTGTGAACTGGATGAGAGCCAAAAGAAGGTAAGGAGATATCCTGATTGAGAAGAAAAGGGGGATACCACCTTAAGTAGGCATTCCGGGACCGGACGCAGAACCACCTCATCCTGGCGAAACACCAGGAAGGGGGCTTTGCATGACAGCGCTGCTAGCTCAGACACTCTCAGAAGTGATGTGCCTGCCACTAGGAAGACCACCTTCTGCGAAAGGCGTGATAGAGATAACTCTGAGAACGCTAAGAGCCAGGACTCAATGGCCACCCAGTCAGGTTGAAGACCGCAGAATTCACATGGAAAATGGCCCTTGGGACAGCAAGTCTGGTCGGTCCGGGAGCGCCCACGGTCGACCCACCGTGAGGTGCCACAGATCCAGGTATCACGACCTCCTCGGCCAGTCTGGAGCGACGAGGATGGCGCGGCGGCAGTCGGACCCGATCTTGAGTAACACTCTGGGCAGCAGCGCCAGAGGAGGAAATACATAAGGCAGTCGAAATTGCGACCAGTCCTGAACTGATGCGTCCGCCGCCAGCGCTCTGTGCTGGTGGTTGATGTACGTGACCGCCGTGGCGTCGTCCGACTGTATCCGGATCTGCCTGCCGTCCAGCCACCGCTGGAACGACTTTAGGGCTAGCTACACTGCCCTTATCTCCAGAACATTGATCTGAAGGGAGGACTTTGTCAGAGTCCAGGTTCCCTGAGCCCTGTGGTGGAGGAAGACCGCTGTCCACCCTGACAGACTCTCGTCCGTCGTGACCATAGCCCAGGATGGGAGCAGGAAGGATTTTTCTTTCGACCAAGAAGTGGGAAGAAGCCACCCCTGAAGAGAGGCTTTGTCTGCCAGTGAAAGAGAGACGTTCCTGTCTAGGGACGTCGATTTCCTGTCCCATTTGCGGAGAATGTGCCCTTGGAGTGGACGCAGATGAAACTGCGCAAAGGGAACTGCCTCCATTGCTGCCACCATCTTCCCTATGAAGCGCGTGAGACGCCTCAAGGGGTGAGACTGGGCCCGAAGGAGAAAGTGCACCCCTGTCTGCAGCGAACGCTGTTTGTCCAGCGGTAGCTTCACTATCTCTGAGGGAGAATGAAACTCCATCCCGAGGTAAGTCAGTGATTGGGTCGGTGTCAATTTTTACTTTGGGAAATTGATGATCCACCCGAACCTCTGGAGAGTCTCCAGAGCAATGTTCAGGCTGTGTTGACATGCCACCCGGGAGGGTGCCTTGACTTAGGAGATCGTCTAAGTAAGGGATCACCGAGTGTCCCTGAGAGTGCAGGCCCATCGCCACTGATGCCATGACCTTGGTGAAGACCCGTGGGACTGTCGCCAGGCCGAAAGGCAAAGTCACGAGCTGAAAGTGTTCGACCCGGAGGCGAAACACCGGAAGCGTTGATGCTCTGGTGTAATCGGCACATGGAGATAAGCATCCCTGATGTCGATTGATGCTAGGAAGACTCCCTGGGACATCGAAGCGATGACTGAGCGGAGAAATTCCATCCGAGACCGTCTAGTTCTCACGTGTCTGTTGAGCAGAATGAGGCCCGGAACGGACCGGAATGATCCGTCCTTTTTTGGTACCCCGAACAAGTTGGAGTAAAGACCGCGACCACGTTCTTGAAGCGGAACGGGGATCACAACTCCATCTGCAGAAACGAGTCGGAGGACGAGAGCTGAGCTCTATCCTGTAACCGTGAGACGGAATGTCTCTCACCCATCGGTTTTTCATCCAATTGCTCGCCAAACAGACGGTCGCCAGAAAATGGCAAACCGGTTAAGAACTTCTTGGAAGCAGAGTCTGCCTTCCATTCGCGTAGCCACATGGTCCTGTGGACTGCCACCGAATTGGCGGATGCTACCGCTGTACGGCTCGCAGAGTCCAGGACGGCGTTCATGGCGTAGGACGAAAAAGCCGACGCCTGAGAAGGCAAAGACACAACCTGCGGGGCAGAGGTACGTGCGACCTCATTAGTCTCAGACAGACAAGCTGAGATAGCTTGGAGTGCCCAAAAGACTGCGAAGGCCGGAGCAAAAGACGCGCCTATGGCTTCATAGATGGATTTCATCATGAGCTCTATTTGCCTGTCAGTGGCATCCTTGAGCGATGAACCATCTGCCACTAATACTACGGATCTAGCCGCCAGTCTAGAGACTGGAGGATCCACCTTGGGACACTGAGCCCAACCCTTAAATACGTCAGGGGGGAAAGGGTAACGTGTGTCATTAAGGCGCTTAGTAAAGCGCTTGTCCGGAAATGCTCTGTGCTTCTGGACAGCATCTCTGAAGTTAGAGTGATCGAAAAACGCACTCCGGGTACGTTTGGGAAACCTAAACTGGTGTTTCTCCTACTGTGAAGCAGACTCCTCTATAGGTGGAGTTGGGGGAGAAGGACTAGCACCTGGTAGATGGACGTTATAAGGTCATTTACTATGGCGTCCCCTTCAGGTGTATCCAGATTGAGAGCAACGTCAGGATCAGAGCCCTGAGCTGCGACCTCCGCTTCATCCTCCAGAGAGTCCTCATGCTGAGACCCCGAACCGCGTGATGAAGTCGGGGAAGGTTCCCAGCAAGCCCGCTTAGCCTGTCTGAGGCTGCGGTCCGTGTCGGAGTTCTCACCGTGGGATCTGGGTGCCACCCCAGGAGCCCTTTGCTGTACCGACCGAGAGGGGCCTGGGGGCGATGAACTCACAGTGCCCTGGCCCTGTGTTACCGGTCTGGACTGCCAAGCTTCTAGTATCTTAGCAGACCATCTGTCCATAGACTGAGCCATGGAATGTGAAGCGACTCAGAGTTTCTCAGTCAAAATTGTAAACTCTGTCCCTTCCATCTGTGCAGTGGAAACCGGCGGTACCACCTGAGATATAGCCAAAAGCAAATAATGCTGCCGAATAGAGAAAATGAATACAATATTATATATATTTAATTATATATATATATATATATATATATATATATATATATATATATATATATATATATATATATATATATATATATATATATATATATATATATATATATATATATATATATATATATATATATATATATATATTTAATTATATATATATATATATTTAATTATATATATATATATATATATATTTCGGCACCCAAGGGGGGCCAGCACCTGACAAGTGGTGTGGCTTACCAACCGCCCCAAGCGGTGGTGTGTCCACCAGATTCCCTGCCTGGGACTCCCAGAGCTGCAGAGCTCATTCTGAAATCCTCCACCGGCCGAAGTGATTATAACAATGGCTGCCAGCGTTCTGAGGGGAGGAGGGAGCCGTGGAAGTGCCTAATAAAGTGCGGGAAACTGGTGCCCCACAGTGCTCAGTGAGGGGGAGGAGGATACCAAAGTATGCTCCAGCCCTCACTGCCGACGTCCAGTCGGCCGTCCCGCCCTTACCCCTGACTGGCAGGCCCGGGGGCGGGAGTATATGGTACTAGGCAGCAAAAGCCGGGGACTAAAGTTAAAAACGCGGCCGGCCAACAGGCGCGGTCGGCGCGGTAGTCCCGGCTCACAAACCACACAGCAGCCGCTGCGGCGTCTGTAACACAGGCGCTGCATGCACCGTCCCTAAGGGGACACAGAGTACCTTATGGATGCAGGGCCCTGTCCCTGATGATATTCAGCCTCCTGTCTGTCAGATTCCCCCAGGGGCTGCGGATGGAGCTCGGTCCCAGTGAATGGTGACCGGTTAGGATCCCACTTCTCCCAGAGCCTCTAAGGGATGGGGAAGGAAAACGGCATGTGGGCTCCAGCCTCTGTACCCGCAATGGGTACCTCAACCTTAACAACACCGCCGACTCAGTGGGGTGAGAAGGGAGCATGCCGGGGGCCCTGTGGGGGGCCCTCTTTTCTTCCATCCGATATAATCAGAAGCTGCTGCTGACTAAAATGTGGAGCTTGTGTGCATGTGTGCCTCCTTCAACACAAAGCATAAAAACTGATGGGCCCGTGATGCACGAGAGGGTGTATAGGCAGAGGGGAGGGGTTACACTGTAGCGGGACTGTGCACTGTGTGACCGCTGGTGACGTTTTGCGCAGGCACGAGGTTATGGGCGGCGCTGTGAGTGTCATCAGCAAGTGCCGCCCATAACCTCGTGACCGCACTTTCCCCTCTTCCTCCAGCGTTCTGCGCAAGCGCTTGCTGGCCAGATGACCCGACGTCACCTCTTTCCCATCTTGCCCTGCTGCAGGGTAAGATGGGAAGGAGGTGACGTCAGGTCATTTGGCCGGCGAGCGCTTGCGCAGAACGCTGGAGGCAGTGGGGTAAAGCGCGTCCACGAGATTATGGGCGGGCACTTGCGATGCAACCTTAAGCGCAGTGGGCGGCGTCCTGATGGATGAAATGGAGCGTGGGGGGACGGCGTCAATGTGCTGGAGGAACAGCAACGGTCAGTAGAGAGCCCGCCCCCATGGACGATTTACAAACTTTACATAGCAAAAAGGTACAAGTTTATAAAGTATTTAATTTGGTTTAAAAGGGGCCACAAAAAGTACAGGAACCTTGCTAGAATGCAGCCCAGGAGCTGCAGAGGGGGAAACTTAGGTTTCAAGCTAAATTTCTGATGACGGGTTTCCTTTAACGTTTCATGAAGATATAAAATTTGTCATTCTACCAATTAAACACAACCTCACCCGTCTAAAGAAATGTCTACATTTTTTTTTTTTAATTAAAGGGTTTGTCCACTACTCATAACTCCCTCTCTATCACGGTTTCCTCTAAGTAAATTAATAATGCCTATACTCCTTTCTGATGGAGATGCCATTTCAGGGGTGTTGGCATTGGCTCTCTTGGGCCATAACGCCATGTGATCTGGGCAACCAATTTGTAGCCGCTGTAGTGTCCCTTCCTTTTGACGTAACTGACATCCAGAGGAAGTTAGAGGGTTACCAAAAGTGAAAAAAAAAAAAATAAAAATCACCCAATTATTAAAAAGGAATTTGTCACCAGGTTTTGTCACCTAATCTGAGATCATCATAATGTAGGGGCAGAGATCCTGATTCTAGCAGTGTTTCACTCACTGGGCTGCTTAGTGTAGTTTTGATAAAAACCATTGATTAATCATCAGTAGATCATCATTACAGGACTACTTGACGTGCTGCCAGGTAGTCCAGCATATTCATGAGCTCTGTATGTACTAGATCTGCAGCAGAGAAAACATTGATTTCATCAAAATGACAGCACACAGCCCAGTAAGTGACATATTGCTGGAATCAGGGTCTCTGTGTCTACATTATGCTGCTCTCAAATGGGGGAGCAAAAACCTGGTGACAAATTCCCTTTAAAGATGTGGAGGTTGTGACCAACAAGAATGTAATGGGTTAACGTCTTCATCCAGACAGCTGAAGAGGAATAAGTGTATGTTAACGTTATGGGTTTGTTGCAGAAAGTTCTGTAACGGTATTTATTTAAATTTAGTTGTTTCTGCACCAGATTCAAAAATTTGACAAACATCACTCAAAATGTGGAACAGTCATAGAAAGATTGTGAATTCACGCTAAGGCTGCTTTCACACTACGTTTTTTTAGCATGCGTCATGAACGTTTTTTTGCTGCAAAAGCGGATCCTGTTTTTGCAGAGAAAAACGCATGTGTTATTTTGCAGGATCCTGTCACTTGAAGTTTATGGGCGGGCATTGGAGTCATGTGATCAGGAGTGAGGGGAACTGAACGTGAAAGACTGGGAGCTGACATCTGACAGCTGCGGAGGCTCGTAACCAAGGTAAACATCGGGTAACTTTCTTGGATACCCGATATTTACCTTGGTTATGAGCGTCTGCAGCTGCTAGGAGCTGGGTTCCCTGCACACGTAACCAAGGTAAACATCGGGTATCCAAGCAAGTTACCCGATGTTTACCTTGGTTACAAGCGTCTATAGCTCTCGGGAGGTGGAGAGAGGGAGGGGGAGAGAGACTGCTCACGCCAGGCTGGTTTCTGTGCATGCTCAGTAGAGCAAGCAGGATCCTGTCTATCAACATGCCAGCGTTCACATACGTTTGTATGTAGTATAGTCAGGATTCAGCAATTTGCAGTATTTGGACACAGCTCAAAAACGCTACAAGTAGCGTTTTTGAAAAAAAGTTAAAAAACTGCAACTCTCTGGATCCTCACTATAACGCACGCGAACGCATGTTGACGCAAGTCCATTGCAAATGCATTGAAATGAAAACGCATTTGCACTGGATCCGTTTTTGCGTTAAAAAAACATAGTGTGAAAGCAGCTTAAGGCCTCATTCACACATCAGTATTTTTAATCAGTGTTTCAACAGTGTCTCCAAAACACAGATGTCAGTATTTCAATAATAGTGTCTCGACATACCAAAGCCAGGAGTGGAACTTACAAACCCTGATGCAAAAACACTGAAGCATGAGTGAGGCCTTAGGCTTCCCTGCAGAAACAAAAGTGAGACGTAAAGGTGTTCCTTAACCTCATACACAAGTTATCTACGCCATTAAGTTTAGTTTTGTGATGTAATGCTTTTAAAGTTGTGGCCACTGTAAGCATGAAATTCTAAAATACACAGTCACAAATAATGTACGGTATGTAAACTACTCCATCATTAACACCAGGCATGTCCGTTTACTATGTAATTGTTAATTTATACACAGAGTGGAGATGTCGGTTTAACACTATATGGTTTGCTTCATTTTAAATCTGGTTACAATGAGAAACTATTGTTTACAGATTCTGCTATGCAAACTGATTTTTAGTGGCTTTGAAACATTTTTTCCATTTCCAAAAACAAAGCTCTCATTCTGCGCTTGCTATTGTGTGTGGTCAGATCACCGTTAGGCCATGTGCACACGTTGCGTTCAGTTACTTGCAGTTGTAAACGCATCCTGTGGCAGAATTTGCCAATGTCTACTTTGGTCATGGTAAAAAAAAAAAAAAAAAAACGTATCTGTTTTTATCGCGTTTTAATTTTTTTGGACATGCGTTTTTGATGCTTTTTGTTTCTAGCATTTCTGAACGAATGTCATGATAAAATAAAGCTAAGAATTGAAAAAAAAAAAATACATGCTTTAAAATCATACACAAAATGGCTAATTTTAATAAAATTATTGTTATTTAATATTTATGTATAAAATACCGTTAAATTACAGTTTAACTATTTTTTTTTAATAGTCGGGTTAGATTATGTGTGTGAAAGGAGACATCACGACCTCACTAATGTCAAAAACGCGTGCTTCGGTTTTGTCAAAAATGCATGCGTTCTGCATTAAAAAAAAAAAAAGCATGTAAAACGCTAGAAATTTTATTAAGGATGCGTTTTGATCATTCTGATTGAAGTCAATGATAGCAAATCGCAGCCAAAATGGCAAAAACAATTGACATGCTGCTTCTTCAAACGCAAAGATTTTGACAAATTTTAAGCAACTAAAACGCTGCGTTTTTAACAGCATTGTGCGCACAAGAAAGCCCAATTTCCCATAGACTTTGCTTGGAAAACAAAAACACATGCATTTTTGCATTATAATGCTGCAGCTCAAAACGCATGAAAAAACGCAATGTGCGCACACAGCCTTAGGGGTGCTACTGGCAAATTCACATGTGGACAGTGCCATGGTTTTCTGAAAGAAAAGGGGAAAAAAAACAAAAAACCTATGGAAAAGTATTCTGCAACTTTCCACAAGCAAGAGCATCCAGCTCGGCAGTATAGTAATAGTATATTAAATGCTCAGTAATGAGGCGTGACAGAACAGCAGTATATTGATCAGTGAACACATTGGAGCCATCTCCTTACTGGATTGTGGTATTTTTTTTACCTACAATAAATGTCCCCACAACGAAATGAGCAGAATACAGAACACTATCATAATAGCAAAGATAACAATGATGCATTGTCACATTTCTGATCCAGGAGCTCCCTTCCTACAGTACAACAATAAATAACATTCAGGTACAGTATATTTACTAATGATCATACAAATACTTATGGTAACCAAATAAAAAGATTGTTGGGCCTGTACCTGCCACCTCTACAATGTCTCCGGGAACAATGTCTCTTGCTCGGATACGTTGCACACCATTCCGGTCTGCGCGGATTACTTTGCCCATCTCTGGTTCATATTCCTTCAGAGCTTCAATCGCACTCTCTGCATTTCTTTCCTGCAAGCAACAATGGTGATTTGAATATAACATTTTTATACCCCTTAATTCCAAAGTGCTGTACAGCCATAACACACAAAAAATAAAATAAAGAAAACTGACAGACTGGTAAAGGACCATGCCCTCACGGACTTCCAATCTATAAAGTCGTCACTAAACATTAATTATGTAGCTTCTTGGCATAAAACTACCTGTGGCACAGACTAAATACCTTTACATCATTAACATCAATTTCTATTGTTGAAAAGACTGTAAAAATGGCAAAAACAAAAAGGCAGCAATTAACAAGAGTATGAACACAATTTGTTAAAAGAAAACAAAAATGGCAACAGTATGTATGCGCCTATTAATATTCTGATGATCAATGGGACAACTATGGTAACTGAACCTCAAGTGGATCAGCTGCCAAGCTAGCCCAGCACAATTACTGCACAGATCCACCACACAAAGAAAAGCCAGTCATGTTCTGCAGAGAGAAACCCACAGCAGAATGTACAGGGGAAAAAAAAAAAAAAAGAAGAAGTTCTGCACATGTTAATACATTATGCAACAGAAGCCGCCAAATACAGATCTAGTTAAGAGAGGTACTGTATTGTTTTGTTTTATAAAGAATCACCATGGCTTGCAACAGTACAGTCATGGCCAAACGTTTTGAGAATGACACCAAAATGATATTTTCACATGATCTGTTGCCCTCTGGTTTTTAATTGTGTTTGTCTGATGTTTACAATCACATACAGAAATATAATTGCAATCATATTATGAGTACCAAAAGGTTATATTGACAGTTAGAATGAGTTAATGCAGCAAGTCAATATTTGCAGTGTTGCCCCTTCTTCAGGACCTCTGCAATTCTCCTGGCATGCTCTCAATCAACTTCTGGACCAAATCCTGACTGATAGCTGTCCATTCTTGCAGAAGCAATGCTTGCATTTTGCCAAAATTTGTTGGTTTTTGTTTGTCCACCCGTCTCTTGATGATTGTGCACAAGTTCTCAATAGGATTAAGATCTGGGGAGTTTCCAGGCCATGGACCCAAAATCTGTTTTGTTCCATGAGCCATTTAGTGATCACCTTTGCTTTATGGCAAGGTGCTCCATCATGCTGGAAAAGGCATTGTTGGGCGCCAAACTGCTCTTGGACAGTTGGGAGAAGTTGCTCTTGGAGGACATTCTGGCACCATTCTTTATTCATGGCTGTGTTTTTAGGCAACACTGAGTGAGCCGATTCCCTTGGATGAGAAGCAACCCCACACATGAATCGTTTCAGGATGCTTAACAGTTGGCATGAGACAAGACTGGTGGTAGCGCTCACCTCTTCTTCTCCTAATAAGCTGTTTTCCAGATGTCCCAAACAATCGAAAAGGGGTTTCATCTGTGAAAATGACTTTACCCCAGTCCTCAGCAGTCCACTCCCTGTACCTTTTGCAGAATATCAGTCAGTCCCTGATTTTTTTTCTGGAGAGAAGTGGCTTCTTTGCTGCCCTCCTTGAAACCAGGCCTTGTTCAAGCAGTCTCCGCCTCACAGTGCGTGCAGAAGCACTCACACCAGCCTGCTGCCATTGCTGAACTAGCCCGGCACTGCTGGTAGTCCGATCCCGCAGCTGAAACAGTTTTAAAATACGGTCTTGGCGTTTGCTGGTCCTTCTTGGGCGCCCTGAAGCCTTTTTGGCAACAATGGAAACTCTCTCCTTGAGGTTCATGATGATGCGATAGATTGTTGACTAGGGTGCAATCTTTGTAACTGCGATACTCTTCCCTGTTAGGCCATTTTTGTGCAGAGCAATGATGGCTGCACCTGTTTCTTTAGAGATAACCATGGTTAACTGAAGAGAAACAATGATGCCAAGCAACAGCCTCCTTTTTTAAGTGTCCAGTGGTGTCATTCTTACTTAATCATGACTGATTGATCGCCAGCCCTGTCCTCATCAACATCCACACCTGTGTTAATGGAACAGTCACTAAAACAATGTTAGCTGCTCCTTTTAAGGCAGGAATGCAATGATGTTGAAATGTATTTTGGGGGTTAAAGTTCATTTTCTTAGCCAATATTGACTTTGCAAGTAATTGCTGTTAAGCTGATCACTCTTTATGACATTCTGGAGTATATGCAAATTGCCATTAGAAAAACTTAAGCAGTAGACTTTGTAAAAATTAATATTTGTAGCATTCTCAAAACTTTTGGCCATGACTGTACAAGTGTTGACATAGAACCATTATGGTTTGGCAAACACTGCACTGCTGAGGCTTCCACTTGTCATACAGGAATAAGGCTATGTTCACACACCGCATCCTTTCTTGATCACAAAGATGTAACGTTCTTAGCCACAACGCGTTTTTACCGCATTTTGCCCAATGGGTTTTTTTTTTTAAGTCAAATCTATTGACTAGAAAGCTCAAAAACACTGGAAAAACGCAAACAAGAATCAACATGCTGCATTTTGGCTGAATCTTCAAAAACGCAGCCAAAAAAAGATGCCCAGTGTGGACAGCAAAATAGAAATCTCAGACTTTGCTGGAGGGAAAAAAATGCATGCATGTAGGTGCATCTTTGTGAACTAAAAAAAACCCACCAAAAACGCAGCAAAAGATGCTCTGTCTGAACATAGCCAAAAATAAAATAAACTCACTTACCAAAGCCTGCCCCTCTTTGGCACATTTTCCCCACCAGTGCCCTCACCCAGAGGCATGTCCATTAGGGCTAGTGCAGATCTCGCACAGTCCTCTAAACTCCAGCTGGGCAGGTTTACACATAGTCCACATTTCATTAGATTGAGCTTCACAGTCCCTCATCTGTCACCAGCCCACCAGCTAGTCTCATGGTGGCTGTACTCCAGCCCACTGCCCTATACAGGCTTCTAAATTCTGACACCAGCTAGTCTCATGGTGACTGTACTCCAGCCCACTGCACTATACAGGCTTCTAAATTCTGACACCAGCTAGTCTCATGGTGGCTGTACTCCAGCCCACTGCACTATACAGGCTTCTAAATTCTGACACCAGCTAGTCTCATGGTGACTGTATTCCAGCCCGCTGCACTATACAGGCTTCTAAATTCTGACACCAGCTAGTCTCATGGTGGCTGTACTCCAGCCCGCTGCACTATACAGGCTTCTAAATTCTGACACCAGCTAGTCTCATGGTGGCTGTACTCCAGCCCACTGCACTATACAGGCTTCTAAATTCTGACACCAGCCAGTCTCATGGTGGCTGTACTCCAGCCCACTGCACTATACAGGCTTCTAAATTCTGACACCAGCCAGTCTCATGGTGGCTGTACTCCAGCCCGCTGCACTATACAGGCTTCTAAATTCTGACACCAGCTAGTCTCATGGTGGCTGTACTCCAGCCCGCTGCACTATACAGGCTTCTAAATTCTGACACTAGCCCACCAGCTAGTCTCATGGTGGCTGTACTCCAGCCCACTGCACTATACAGGCTTCTAAATTCTCTGACACCAGCTCACTGGCTTGTCTCAAGGGAGCCCTAAATTGGTCTGTATCGCAGAAGGTTCCTTACTTACAGTTACTAATCCCCAGTTCCTTTGATTAAAACTACTTTTATCAATCCCTCCCTATTCATGAATGCCACTGGCCAAGACTCATCATAGTGCCCTCAATGATGGCATTAAGCCCTTAGAGGACCCAAACAGATGTCTTCTAGAGGATCTAGAGGGTGGGCGTGTCTAAATCGTACAGCACTGAAGAGAGTCGCTCTATCAGAGGTGGAGGACTTGAGCTGTGACAGCAAACTTCTGAGTGACGGCACCGCCGATCGCGCTGCTCACTTCAGTCACTCGGGTGGTTTGCTGTGACAGCTGGAGGACTCCACCGCTGATAAAGTGACTCTTCAGTTCTGTACGATTTAGACACGCCCACTGGCGGCTGTGATTGGTTTAAGTCAGACAGCTGTCACTTAGCTTGGGGGCTCATCTGACTGCAACCAATCACAGACGGGGGAGGACTCTATGTATGAGGCTAATGAACGGGTCAGGAAGAAGGTGAGAGGCGGGGGAGCAGCGTGACAGACGGTGATCGGTGAGTATGTACTGCTTGGGGAGAAAGAGCGCAAGAGAGACAGACACGGGCGCGGGCACCACACTGACACAGCACAGACACTGACAACACTGACACAGCACAGACACAGACCCACGGACATCAGCATGTCAAAAATCACTCCAGCATTGATTTGGTCATTCTGAAACTAAGTTGGTAAGCTGCGTTTTTCTTGACAAAACCGCAGGTAAAACGCATGCAAAATGCATGCCAAATGCACCAATTTGATAACATGCATTTTTCCTTGCGTTTTTGATGCCCTCATTGATTTCAATGGGTGACAAATGTTAACAAAAACGCAAGAAAGAATGAACATGCTGCATCTTTTTTTGTCACAAACTTTTGACAAAAAAAACCGCTGACAAAAAAACTGCAATGTGCGCATAGCAAATCTGACTTCTCAGACTTTGCTGGGAAGTCAGATGTCAGAAAGTTCTGACAACAAAACTGCACCAAAAACGCGTCAAAAACCGCGACAAAAAACGCAGCGTGCGCATGTAGCCTAATTAGGATTTGGCAGTGTGACCACTTACAAATGTCTCACCAAACATCACAACACAAGGAGGAAAATAGGTGCAAAATACATGTAGACAAACTGTACAGAAAAGAACCAATGGGGACAAAAACAGCAATGACAAATTTAGGAACAGGAACAAATACCATAAGGGGAAAGGGTATTCGAGAGTTATCGCTGTTACAAGCAGGTGACCGCAAAGATGTCAGAACACAGTTTGTGGGTGGGAAGAGTTTTGTCAACTTTAAATAACCAACATAAAAAATAATGTCTATTGATGTATGCCAATCATAACGCCAAATATGTCCCCTAGTTTTCCTGGCAGGTAAACAGGGAGTTCTTTAATTTAGGAAATACTTTCACAGAAGCTAAATACATTATGACTAGGCGACCACTTTTTGCGACAGATGTTTTTGCAAAGACTTTCCTCCGCACATGAAGCTCATATCCCTTCTACTGTTCCGCTAGTATTTTTAAAAGAGAACGTGATATATTTAAAGTCACTTGGAACGTTTTCCCATTCTACATTTTATTTAAGAAAATCCATTTTTGGCTTTAAAATTGCCAGTATGTTGTATGTCTGTGGTGTGCCAAGAAGAACTTTCCAGTGGATTTCGCCATGGAGATCCCCCTGGCGGAGACCAATGAACCACCCAGAGTTTCTAATACTCATCTCTTTGCACAGGAAAAACACACATTTATCCTGACTGAATATATTTCTTGCTGAGCAATATATACACATATAACTGTTTGGTAAGTCAGAATATTTTTTACCATTTAGTCAAATACACAACTTTGAATTGTAAAAAGCACATTTAAATTTAAAGGAAAACTTACTGAAATTAAAAGAAAGAAAAGAAAAAAAAAACAAAAAAAAAACAAAACAACACACAACAGCAACATGTACGTGCAGCCATAGTGCTATTCTGCAGGTAATACAGTTTTAACCATATGCGAATCTTACTGGCTGAAGGGAGGAAAGTTCTATTCTCCTTGCAGCTGCTCGGTAGCACTAGGTGCTATGAGCAGTCTGCGCTCACTACACGGGACCCACCCTCTGCTACCCTCACCCTCCTAGAGACCTCCTGCTCAGCATACACACTACATGTTATCTATCATTTGATGGCTGGGAAGTGAGAAAAAATTCCAAGTGTGGCAAAATAGCAAAGAAAAAGTACAATTTTGCGTATGTATGTTTTGTTATTTACAGAATTCATTTTATGGTAAACCTGACCAAGCAATACGAGTCTCCAGGTTAGTAATAAACAGATACCAAACATGTATAGTTGGGTTTTTTTTAGCGGTGAAATAAAATTAGAAAATCTATATAAAAAAATATAAATAATAATACTAATAATTTGTTTGTATTGCCATGGGTCATGGAAAATGGTGCAAAGTTTGTGCACCTCTTAGATAAAGGTAATTCTATACATGTTTGGTATCTACAAATTTGTACTGACCTGAGGCATCACACCAACACATCAGTTTACCATATAGTGAACACTGAATAAAATACCCCCAAAACAAAATTGTCCAATCGCACTTTTTTTTTGCAATTTTTCCGCACTTGGAATTTTTTTGCCGTTTTCCAGTACACTATTGTACTTGAAAAGTTCAAGCCGTGCCACAAAATATAAGCCCTTATATGGCAAGAATGACAAAAAAAAAAAAAAAGTTATGGCTCTCGGAAAGGAGCGCAAAAAAAAAAAAACGAAACAAAAATTGCCCAATCATGAAAGGGTTAAATAAAGAAAAAAAAACAAAAAAAAAAGTGTGTGGTCCCCGCCCAATACTCAGCCATGATAAAGCTGACAGCTGGGGGCTGGTATTTTAGGCTGGTGAGGCCCATGGCTATTGCCCCCCTCAACCTAAAAATAGCAGCCTGCAGCCGCCCAGGATTGTCGCATCTATTAGATGCAACAATCCCGGAACTTTACCCGGTTCATTCAGATTACCTTGGTGTAGTGGCAAGTCGTAATGAAAAGGCACTTATGAGGTTACACAACCCTACAAGGTGAGTGGTTTGCTCTTGGCATGATCCCTCTTTTTGTTGTGTAAGATCCCGTTGCGCTTATTTTTGTCCACAGCATTACACCTGAAAGCATGAACACATACCTGCCATACTCCAACAAAAGCATTTACTATTAGAATCATAATAATAACTATAGGCTCCACAAATGCAGTTGTTGTTTCTTCTCCTTCCTCAAACCATGCCAGGATCTGAAAGTAAGGACACAGAAAACAAAGTTATTACTATTAAACAAGGCACATTTACTTTGGTTAATCTGTAGAAGGAATAGAAGTCATATGGCAGCACAAACTATACCAATATTATGCTATAATATTTAGTATACATATTGGCTATTTATTCAGTTTGCAATGGGAGTCAATTGGCAAAATTTTGGAGATGTACAGACTATCACCAGGTATACAAAGCCCCTTTGGAGATCAAGCCACAGTAGGCCCACTCATTACTTTCTTCATCCATCCAGTATACTAAACACCAATACTGGAGCATATTTTGCTGCTTTTTTTGTGTGTGTTTAAAATGACAAATATAAAATAAATTTCTTTATTTTTAGCCCCTACTAAAAAAGCACCGCTTTTTAACATACCGTTTACAAGAAAAGGGACAGCTTGTATGCCGCAATGTTTGAAATTCCATGTGCTAGAAATCTTTACTTGTTGAGAAGACCACACTTTTTTTTGTATGTTTGCATTCCTATATTTAAAACAATAACAGTGCAGTGCATCAGTTCAGAGATGGCTGTCAGTCACTGCCGGGGCGTGCATACAGACTGTGCAGTGAGCGGGAAGTTTAACTGCTCCAGGCGCACCTGCATGGTTGAAATCCAGCAGCTCCTGAGAGAAATAAGGTTAATTTTCTCCTGGGTGCTGCACTTTCAGTTCTGTAACCAGGTACCTTGATAATGCCATTAACCTGCAGATACACCTGTTATGGCAGGTAAATAGCATTCAGACTTTGAAGGTTGCCTTTAAATATTTTTACATGGATATATACAGTATGTTAAATCATTTTCACTTGATACAACTCTCCAGATTGCTACTACAAATGTCTGAGCAACTGACATAATTACTTTCTGCTCCTAATTACTTTGTAAAAGGATTGCCCATGTTATAACTACAACACCCCCTCATTCTCTGGATTATTGGAGAGTCCTAAAAAGGCCAAGTCCCCTGCCAATAATAAAGCCTTGGTATATCCTAGACAGTGATATCATTTTACAAAAAAGGCAATATCTCTTTAAAACCAATTCCCTTCTACAAAATTAAAGAGGAAAATAAATTTTCTAGCAAAATAGAAGTTAAAATTGCAGCCAAATCCAAAGAGCTCTTTTTTTTCTATTAACTGTTACATTTTTGAGTAGGTGGGTTACTGAACAATCCAAGCACCCACCAAAACACCCAATTCTACACTGGGTGCAGACTTATTAGGCAAATGAGTATTTTGATCACATGATACTTTTTATACATGTTTTCCTACTCCAAGCTGTATAGGCTGAGAGCCAACTACCAATGAAGTAAATCAGGTGATGTGCATCTCTGTAATGAGGAGGGGTGTGGTGTAATGACATCAACACCCTATATAAGGTGTGCTTAATTATTAGGCAACTTCCTTTCCTTTGGCAAAATGGGTCAGAAGAGATATTTGACGGGCTCTGAAAAGTCCAAAATTGTGAGATGTCTTGCAGAGGGATGCAGCAGTCTTGAAATTGCCAAACTTTTGAAGCGTGATCACCGAACAATCAAGCATTTCATGGCAAATAGAAAACAGGGTCGCAAGAAGCGTGTTGGGCAAAAAAGGTGCAAAATAACTGCCCATGAATTGCGGAAAATCAAGCGTGAAGCTGCCAAGATGCCATTTGCCACCAGTTTGGCCATATTTCAGAGCTGCAACATTACTGGATTATCAAAAAGAACAAGTTGTGCCATACTGTGGGACATGGTCAAGGTAAGGAAGGCTGAAAAACGACCACCTTTGAATAAGAAACATAAGATAAAACATCAAGACTGGGCCAAGAAATATCTTAAGACTGATTTTTCAAAGGTTTTATGGACTGATTAAATGAGAGTGACTCTTGATGGGCCAGATGGATGGGACAGAGGCTGGATCAGTAAAGGGCTTAGAGCTCCACTCAGACTCAGACACCAGCAAGGTGGAGGTGGGGTACTGGTATGGGCTGGTATCATCAAAGATGAACTTGTGGGACCTTTTCGGGTTGAGGATGGAGTGAAGCTCAACTCCCAGACCTACTGCCAGTTTCTGGAAGATAACTTCTTCAAGCAGTGGTACAGGAAGAAGTTGGTATCGATCAAGAAAAACATGGTTTTCATGCAGGACAATGCTCCATCACATGCATCCAACTACTCCACAGCGTGGCTGACCAGTAAAGATCTAAAAAGATGAAAACAATGACATGGCCCCCTTGTTCACCTGATCTGAACCTCATAGAGAACCGGTGATCCCTCATAAAATGCAAGATCTACAGCTAGGGAAAACAGTACACCTCTCGGAACAATATCTGGGAGGCTGTGGTGGCTGCTGCACGCAATGTTGATCATAAACAAATCAAGCAACTGACAATCTATGGATGGTAGGCTGTTGAGGGTCATAAAGAAAGGGGGCTATATTGGTCACTAATTTTTTGGGGTTTGTTTTTGCATGTCTGAAATGTTTATTTCTAAATTTTGTGCAGTTATATTGGGTTTACCTGGGGAAAATAAATAAGTGAGATGGAAATATATTTTTTTTTTTATTAACTTTAGTGAAATGGAAAGGAAAAAAAAGGTGCACTGCACCGCTTACCGCTCTGTAAGGCTGTTGTAGCAAAGTCCTTTTCGGCTCTGTTCTGTTTAGAGCCAGCCACGTGGGTGTTCTGAGAGGCAGCCTCCGCTGCTAATACTCACATGGACTTGCTGCAGAAAAAAAACAGCTGAGTGCATAGGATGAAGTAACTGACCGTGGGCCTGTTGCCAAAGTGCCAGGATAAATACTTCTTTTGCCACAAAGAGAAAATGTCAGCACTCTGCGGTTGTCAAACAAATCTTGCTTTATTTTTTTCTTGCAGACAGGTGAAACAGACATGAGGGTGCAGGGGGAGCGGAGTACAAGGACGACGGTACCGTTTCGCATCACAGGGGGTGCTTTCACGGGTCCATACCATGGATTTGTTTTTTTATTAAGTTGCCTAATAATTCTACACAGTAATAAGTTGCCTAATAATTCTGCATAGTAAGTTACCTGCACAAACACATATCCTCCTAAGATAGCCAAATCTAAAAAAAAAAAAAACCCACTCTAACTTCCAAAAGTATTAAGCTTTGATATTTGAGTCTTTTGGGTTGATTGAAAACATAGTTGTTTAACAATAATAAAAAAATCCTCTAAAATACAACTTGCCTAATAATTCTGCACACAGTTAATATATCCGCAAGTATAAGGCCCTGTGCGCACGCTGCGGTTTTTACAGCGGGTTTGTCACGGTTTTGCTGCATGTTTTGCTGCAGAAAATGTTAGGTTTTGCTGAGGAAGGACTGCAGAAAGGTTATCACAAAAAAAAAAATAAAAAAAATGCGTGCACACTGCAGTTTGTCACCTACAGGTTTTGCTGCATGTTTTCTGCAGCATACAGAATTGCATGTCACTTTTCCGCAGGTCGCTGCAGGATTTCACTCCATTGACTGCAATGTAATCATGAAATACCGCAGGTAGCAAATTATATGCGTCTCTTTACGTTTTCCTGAGTTATTCCCACAGTATTTTGCGTTTTTCGGGACATAGTGATCATCACTACCCTGCAGTTTGAAGGGAAGTGATGTCATTAGGACAGGAAATGGAAGTTGAGCACACACACACACATTGAAATCAAAAGTACATATTAAAAATAAAAAACGTAAAAAAAAAAAAAAAAAAAGAAAAAGAAGAAAAAGAAGAAAAAGAAGAAAAAGAAGAAAAAGAGAAGAAAAAGAGAAGAAAAAAAGAAGAAAAAAAGAAGAAAAAGAGAAGAAAAAGAGAAGAAAAAAAGAAGAAAAAAAGAAGAAAAAAAGAAGAAAAAAAGAAGAAAAAAAGAAGAAAAAAAGAAGAAAAAAAGAAGAAAAAAAGAAGAAAAAGAAGAAAAAAAAGAAGAAAAAAAAGAAGAAAAAAAGAAGAAAAAAAGAAGAAAAAAAGAAGAAAAAAAGAAGAAAAAAAGAAGAAAAAAAGAAGAAAAAAAGAAGAAAAAAAGAAGAAAAAAAGAAGAAAAAAAGAAGAAAAAAAGAAGAAAAAAAGAAGAAAAAAAGAAGAAAAAAAGAAGAAAAAAAGAAGAAAAAAAGAAGAAAAAAAGAAGAAAAAAAGAAGAAAAAAAGAAGAAAAAAAGAAGAAAAAAAGAAGAAAAAGAAGAAAAAGAAGAAAAAGAAGAAAAAGAAGAAAAAGAAGAAAAAGAAGAAAAAGAAGAAAGAAGAAAGAAGAAAAAAGAAAAAGAAGAAAAAGAAATAATGATGTATGAGAAATAATGTGGTGGGGAAACAAACAGAAATAAAGCTAATATCTCTATCTATCCCTCTATTGTCTCTCTATCCCTCGATTATCCATCCATCCATCCTATCCATCCATCCATCCCTCTATTATCTCTCATTCTATCCACCCATCAGAAGGAAATGACTTTTTTTTTTTTTTTTAAATGTGCTTTGTTGCATTGAATGCATTAAAACACATGTATCAACCCGCGGCAAACCACAGTAAAACCGCATGCGCTGTTGCACTTTTTTTTACCACGGGTGCCGTAATCTTTGAGAGCCTGCGGAGTTTTCTTAAGAAAATTCCATTTTCTAGTGCACACAGGGCCTAAGAACCAAAGATTCTTTGAACAAATTGTAAAACCATTAAGACCTACAGAATTTCATAGGAAGTTGGGATGCAGTGGCCAAGAAGTTCTCAAATAATATTTAAACGACTCGAATTATCCAAACAAACCAATTTATTTTTCACTTAGACTGCACAGCTATAGAGATCATGGCTCTTGCTGGCAATAAGCAGTATTTTGGGAACAGAACAGAAGCTTGGTCTAGACTGTGTAGGATGTTTGGGAATCAGCATTTAATTTACAAAAACTGAAATGATTTCAGAGAACAAAGCCAAAACAATCCAGACAATATATCAAAAGACCTGCAAAAAGTAACAGAGGTACAAATCAAAGATTGGACTGTTTTGCACATGCAAATACTAAAGTCCAGACTGGCCCTCCAGGGGGCCGGAGAACCCCAGTGGGAATGCAAACATGTGCAAAGGCTATTTTTAGCTGGAAGTGCATCAGGCCAATGCAATGAGGTCATGTCACTTACATAAGACAATTAAGGAAGAAGGAGCTGCTTGCCATGGGAGTGGAAGCGGGCGAGAGAATTGGCTTTGTCTTAAGTTTTGTTTTTTTTAATTGCCATGTAAAGAGTATTACATAAAGTGACATTATACCGAATGGGGGCAGTTATAATGAATGGGGGACACAGAGTGGACATTATCCAGAATGAGGGCCACAGAGGGGGACATTATACTGAATGGACATTTGCAACGAGTTTGTATGGGTTTTCTCTGGATACTCTGGTTTTCTACCAAACTCCAAAGACATAATGACAGCGAATTTAGATTGTGAGCCCCAATGGGGACAGTGAGGATACAGTCTGTAAAGTGCTGTGGAATATGAAGGTGCTATATAAATAGTCTATGGGAGAGACAGAGGAGGATATAACACTGTATGAGGCCAAATAAGGAGATATTATACTGAATTAGGGCTGCAGATTAGGAAGTTTTACTGTCCTATGGACTCTGACATGCTTGTGGATTCTACAGCAAGTGCGAGGGCATAGAGATAATGACTCCCTGCTCCGCCATTGATTTCAACTTGATCGTTGTCCTCAATTGAAAACAACACTATTTTCGATATTCAGTAATGACCTGTATTAGCAACCTACAGGATGCCTACAGTTAACTACAGCATTTGTGGATATTCAGTGTCCTAGTACCAAACCTGAGCAACATTCAGTCCTTTGGCTATTCCCGTCCGGCCCATTGAACAGGACCGCCAGAGGGCAGGAAACCGTGTACAGCATCCATTAAAGGGAACCTGTCAGGTAATTTATGTATTCTAACCTTGTAGCAGGGTGATGTGTAGCCTAGTAACCCCTTCCTACCCATCCCTGTGTTGTAATAATGTGTAATGTGAATGTATAAAAATGTGTTTTATTACTTACGTGTTCCCTATGTAAATGTGCAGGGGCTCTAGCCCCAAGGGTGCCGCATCACCCTGTGGGCGTTCGCATGTTTTCCATGGTATCACGCCCCTGTGGGTGTAATACCATGGATTTACATCAGGGACGTGACCGTCGCTACTTCAGATCCCGCACATGCGCACTTACCATTCCTGCAGCCTTGCTTGTTTCTTGCCTTCAGACGCGCTCTGTGCATGCTCAGAAGACTCCTGCGGTTCCAGTCATGCGCAGAGCGCGTCTGAAGACAAGAAGCAAGCAAGGCTGCGGGAATGGTAAGTGCGCATGTGCGGGATCTGAAGTAGCGACTGTCACGTCACTGATGTAAATCCATTGTATCACACCCACAGGGGCGTGATACCACGGAAGACATACAAACGCCCACAGGGGCGTGATACCATGGAAAGCATGCGAACGTCCATAGGGTGATTCGGCACCCTTGGGGCTAGAGCCCCTGCTCATTTACATAGGGAACAAGTAAGTAATTAAACACATTTTTATACATTCACATTACACATTATTACAAGACAGGGATGTGTAGGAAGGGGTTACTAGCACATACATCACACTGCTACCAAGTTAGAATACATAAATTACCTGACAGGTTCCCTTTAAAAGGTAATCTTTTACCAGGCATTTTGCTCCTCATTTGAGAGTAGCATAATGTAAGGGGGGTGGGGACCTGATTTCAGTAATGTATCAGTTTACTGGGTGCAGCAGTTGAGATATAATCAGAGTGTTTAGATGTAGCAATGCAGCAGAGCTCAGAAAGCAAACCCCACCTACCCTACTGATTAGGAGCTTTCCATGAACCTTATATATTGACAATAAGCTACTAATCCGTGCTGGTAGCGCAGCTGGACTAGGATACACTTGGGCAGCCTGTCTGGCAGTGAATCTTTCTGACAAAATGCTCATTGTATTAGGCACAGCCTAATAAGTAACACATCACACTAATCAGTGTCTTAACCTTTACTTCATGCTGCCCTCAGATTACATAGCAAAAACCTGCTGACATATCCTTTACACCTATACTGACAAGCATATGGATAAATCTTGAAACCATGATAAAGCAAACTGGAGCAATGCTCATGCCCTGGGGAGCCAAGTACAGAAAAGCACCAAGATCTCTCACTTGATTTCAAGGGTATCTACATCTTTATGATGTAGATACAGCTGAATACAATAATAGAATATGGAGCCATCAGCTCCCAGTTTCTACATTCAGCCTGTGATTCTGAGTCTCAATGCAGCAGGTTCAATGACATCACTAGATTGTGCCTTCTGTTCAGTGCCTCAGTACACACTCAGCACAAATAGGAGAAAAGGAAAACATGGGTAGGCCAGTAGTATTTATAAATCATTTTGTCAGTCATTACTTGTGGGGAAGGGGGGACTGTGGGGCCATGGTCACAACTTACTGTGACTATGGGGCAATCATATATGGGGGGCTGTGTAGATCATTCTATGTGTGTGTGTGTGTGTGTGTGTGTGTGTGTGTGTGTGTGTGTGTGTGTGTGTGTGTGTGAGGGTTGTTTGGAACCATAACACTAGAGAACTGTGGGGCCATCATATTTTGGTAAGGGGCTATGTAGGTCTTGATACTGGCTTTGGGGGGCATCATATAGTGTGTGGATATGTGGATAGCTGTGGGGCCAACATTATGTGGGAGCTGTTTGTGTGGGAGGGTTGTTGGGGTCATCATACTGTGTTGGGGGCTATGGAGTCATCCTACTGTGTATGGTACCATATGAGATGAGGCATCATTGTGGAAAAGGTGACCTTGGGTATCACTGTGTGAGGGAGCTGTTGATAAAAAGGTACAACGGCTGAATAACAGGGGCAGTAGGATTTTATTGATATTCACAATTTACTGTTTTTTTTAAATAAAATTTTTGGTTTTAATTAGCTGCTAATTATAAAAAAAAAAAAAAAAAAAAAAAAAAAAAAAGTTACCATAAACCCTATAGCACGATGTATTTGCAGTAGCAGCTAACCAACGTATTTCATTTTGCTCAATATTAAGCAATAAAATTATAATTGAAATATAATGTAACTGAATATAACGGAAATTAAATTCTGCTCAATTTTACCATAATATGAACATTTTATATTAATAGTTATTAATATGAAAACAATCATACTATGTGAATATTAAAATTGAGCCCTCCACAACAGTCAGTTTCACATGTAGCCCCTTGGGAAAGGCAAGTCCCCACCCCTGGTATGGATGATGGTTACAAATTTAGTACACCTATTACATAATATATAAAGCAGCCTGTGTCTATGTACACCTATAATGTGGTTTCAATATCTCCATAGAAACATATGACATGTTGTAAGGATTACCTTTTGTGGCTCTAGATCCTACTGCACCTGCCAAAAGGAAAAAGTCCCATTTTCCTACTCCCATATTGATCTTTAGGGTGGATTAAAATATCTACACCTATAAATGCACACAAGAAAATGTCTAGGCTAGGCAGATGGTAAATGTTGAAGCAGACATGTGGTGTTCAGCATTGACGTCACCGCTATCAGATTGCTCCACTTTACTCGGCTTATTGGATGTGCTCAAGTCAGTGGTGCAGTATGGATCCGGTGTAATATCGTGACTCAGAACTACTACAGCTCTTCACACTGCACAGTATTTTTATATCTAGTGATGAACATGGAATACATAAGAGATACTTGTATCATTGAGCAACCTTACCCATGAACTGCAGTTATTGCAGCACAGAATATGCCATTTTCTTGCACTTGAGCAAGTCATACTCTTGCAATTTTAAATTGTAAATTGTAAAGACCATTGGCTCGGCTACCCTTTTTTCTAGAATCTTTTATATACATTCTTCACAGAGGAAAAAAAGTGCTTACATAAAACAATGACCTCCCATTAACCCTTTCAGCTCTAGGGCTATGTGCCCACGGGAGATTAAAGCTGCAGATTTATCTACAGAAAAATCAGCAGATTTTCCAGATAAATCCGCAGGTTTCAGCATGTACAGACACTCCCCATGTTATCCTATGGGACATGGGGAGTGCTGTGTCCATGCTGCAGATACGTGCAGCTGCGGAACATGCTGCGGATGTCCCGCAGCCGCGCGTAATTGCATGACAATTCTTTCTGCGGAAATACCTGCGGAAACCCTGGCCCTCCACTATGGAGAGAGGCTGGGACTTCCGCAGGAATGACCGCAAGTTTACTGCAGCTATTTCGCTGTACTGCCGCAGCTAAAAATAGCTGCAGATTCCGGGGGATCAGCTGCGGGAAACTTGCGGACGTACCTGCGGATATATCCACAGGTGCGAGCTCCCGTGGGCACATAGCCTAAGGCGGCTTTCACCTTCCTGACCAGGCCAAATGTCTAAAATTCTGATCAATGTCACTTTAGGTGATAACTCTGGAACACTTAAACATCTCCCGGTGGTTCAGAGATGGATTTTGTGACTCGCTAGGATCTAAGGGGGAATTTTTCTCTTTATGGAAAGTGATACACCAGGTCTGGCACTGTAATTCATGTTAGTGGTAAATTTAGGTCAATAAGATTTGTATTTATGAAATTATCAAAAATTTAAAAAACAAAAAATATTCACAATGGTGCAATTTTCAAACTTTGAAATTTTATGCCCTTAGGCCCTGTGCGCACTTGCCTGTTTTTGCCACGGATTTCCTGCGGTTTTGCTGCATGTTATGTTCATAACATCTCTGCATTATTTCACCAGCAAAACCTATGGAAAAAAAAATCCTGTGTGCACTAGGCGGATTTTGACAGCTGCATGTTTTGCTGTGGGATTCCCGCAGCAAAAACAATTGCATGTCACTTCTTTTCCGCACATCGCTGCGGGATTTCACTCCATTGACTACCATGTAATCGTGAAATCCCGCAGGGAATAACGCAGGCAGCAAAATCTGTGCGGTTCACTGCGTTTTCCTGCGGTATTCCCTCCAGAATTTCGCAGTTTACCTGCGGTAATGTTCATCACTGCCCTGCGGTTTGCAGGGAAGTGATGTCATTATGACAGAAAGAGGAAGTGGAGCAGAGAGTAAACACACACATGACACACACACACACACACACACACACACACACAGAAAATACACATACAAATAAAACGGACATATAGGAAAAAAAAAAAAAAAAAAAAAAAAAAAAAAAAAAACACTACACGTGGGCTCCGCCGTATTTTTACCGTCCAGCCGAGGTAAGCACACAGCGGCGGCCCGGTATTCTCAGGCTGGGAAAAGCGGGGGGACAGGGTTAATGTCCCCCCCCCCTCCCGCAGCCCAGAATATCAGCCCGCAGCTGCCCCGGGACTGTCGCATCCATTATGCGGCAGTCCCGGAGTGTCCCCGGCTCTTCCAGATGCCGTGATGCAGTGGCTATCCAGGTAATAACGAGTTAAATGGCAGCAGATCGCCGCCATTTAAGTCCAGGCTTGATTATGGCAGCGTCTATGTGACAGCTGACATGATCAACCCGTAAGTAAAGTGAAAAAAAACACAGAAAAATCCTTTAATTTTAAATAAAAACACAAAAAAGCCCCTGGTTCACCCATTTATTAAACACCCCCGAAACACACAGCTCCAGCGTAATCCACGTCCTGCGATGCTTGCATCCAGCCGTGACTGACACACAGCTGAATGCAGCCTCGCAGCGAGACAGCAGAGGTAACCACAGGGCATTTCCCACGGCCGGTAATGTGAACACCACATTACAGCTCGGGAGAAATACAGCGTGTGCTCACAGAGACTATCTATCCCATCTATTATTCTGTCTATTTATCTATTTATCTATCTGCTATCTCAGAAGGAAATTACTTTTTTTTTTCTTCAATGTGCTTTATTGCATTGAATGCATTAAAGAACATGTACCAACCCGCATGCGGCAAAACCGCGGCAATACCGCGAACAATACCGCAGCAAACCGCATGTGGTTTTCGGGTGTGGTAATATTTCAGACCCTGCGGAATTTTCTTAAGAAAATTCCGTTTTCCAGTGCGCACAGGGCCTTAAACCAGAAAGTTATGTTCCATAACAGTTAATAAATAAAATTTCCCACATGTCTTCTTTACATCAGCATCATTTTTTTTAAACAAACTTAACCCTTCACTTCCTAAAGAAAAAGGAAAAAAAAAAATACACAAAACCACATACAGCTATTTCTAATTTTTCAAACAAAATTTACAAAAACAAAAATTATTATTTTTTTTTTTTAGGGACCACACTACATTTAAGAGTGACTGTTCCATGTGAGAAAAAAAATAGCCAAAAGTGACATTCTAAAAAAGTGCACCCTTTAAGGTGCTCAAAACCACATTAAAAAAAAGTTTATTAACCCTTCCCAGGAATTAACCCCTTCACAACATTTGACACTTACATGGTCAGGAAGGGGTTCCCACAAGTTGAAGTAAAAGTAAGTCATGTCGATCATATGAAGGCACAGGGACTGTATCTGCACGATTGCTGCCAGGAGGTCAGCATAAGTTATAGCCGAGCTTTGGCTGTCACAGAAAGAGCTGGTCCCTGTGCTGCCCCTGGCTATTTAACCCTCTAAATGCAGTGAACAACACATTTAGGGGGCTGTCAAAGAAAATGCACTCCTTCTCCTGTTGGATCAGCACCCCTGCAATGTGATCACAAAGGCCCGATAGTTGCCATAGTACCCCGAGGTCGTGATGACTACGTCTGGGTCAGCTAGCTATGGCAAGCCTGTAGACCATGCCAGGAGCATGGTCTAAAACACTTCTGTAAGTGTCACACTAAAATCTTCCTTTGGACCCAAAATTTTAAATTTTCAAAAGGGTAACGGGAGAAAATGAACCACAGAAATTTGTTACACAATTTCACCGGCGTTGAGCAATACCCCATATATGGTTGAAGACTACTTTTGAGACACAGAGGAAGGCTCAAAAGAGAAGAAGCACCACATTTGAGTGCAGATTTTGGCTTTATGGCTTGCGGATGACATGTCACATAGGCAGGGCCCTTGACATGCCAGGAAAGCACAATCTCACCCCTACAAGTGACCTCATTTAAAAAACTGCTCCATTCAAGTAATAGCCACCACAGGAGTGACACCTAATTTTACCCTATTGGGTGGTGAATATATTTTAATATTATATATATATTATATGTATCTCCATAATCTGCTACCCAATTTCTTTTCTCCCGAACATGGCAATACCCCACGCGACTGTTGGGTTTGTCCACACAGCAGGACTCAGGAGGGGAGGAGCACCATTTCCCTTTTGGAACAGGGATCTCCCTAGAATAGTTTGCGGGCTCCATTTTCAGAGCCCCTAAGTCCCAGAACAACAGAAACCCCCACAAGTGACCACATTTTGGAAATTACACCCTTGATTTTGCCTCTAGAAAACACCCATGGAGTCAAACAGTGAATGTTGCAGAATTAAAAATTGCAAATAAGCCATTGTAGTGCCCAGTACATTTTGCCCAGCCCATGCTTCTGGAGAAGCACCCCCTAAATTAAGCAGGCTGACCTCAATGCAACAGTGCCTAAGCCATATTTATGCCCAACCGTTTAGCACATTGTGGAGCTCAGAAGGAAGGGGGGCATTTGGAAGCATGCAATTTGATCATTTCTTTTTTTGCGGGGGCAGTTTTACAGATCAGGTAATAGGACTTAAGCTAAACGGACACTGATGGATTTCAATGGTGTCCTATGGATTCAGAATTTATTAGAGAAGGACAGTCTTTGATCCTGGTGAAATTGTTCTTTTTCTAATGATGTTTATTTATCTCCATCTGTTAAAGGCTATTTGAATACACCCACTGGTGTTTTTATGGCTATATAGAGTATGTTACATTGATAACTGTGCTTAAAAAGGAGCTCACTAATACAAATTTGCTTTTAAGTGTCCTCATTAGAAATTTTAGAGGCTTCTTGCCAGCATTAAACGTTATCTCCTCCCCAGAAGATGGGGGATAACTCAGCAATTCGAAGAATGGGGGCTCTTTATCACCGGAATCAGGCTCTGCAGAGCGCCATCTTTAACAGTAGAGGTTACCATGCTCGACCTCTGTTCCGTTAATGTGACTCAGAGAAAACCTATTATAGCGCTTGGCTGTTTTCAATGGAAAGCAAGAATACGAAAATTGCATTTTATTTTAAAAATTGCTGCATTACATTGCTGGCATTATTAAATTGTAATTGCACAATGTGGTACCAGTTCATCAAGACCAGTGATGTTCATGTCAGTCTTGATGAGTAATAAAGAGGCATACTAGTGTCAGACGCTCAGGCTCATTAAGAGGTGCACCTCAATGTGCGCTTAACTACAAATCGTACTCCAGTCCTCGCTGGAATAAGATTTGTGGCATATCGAATGCCACCGCTTGTCATGAATTTGACAATTGGCGGTCGCCAAGCCCCACTCTGTTGGAGCAGAGGGAGAGTGGCGCGAGAACGCTAAGTCACTAAATTTTAGTATAGCCTCAAATTGTGCCAGAATTTTACGACTTTTCAAATTCTTCTTGGAGACTGTATATATCTACAGCTGTTGGGTTTATGTCCTGGTGCGGAGCCGCTCCAAGGTAGCCTGGGGTTAGAAGAGTAGTGTTTTCATAGCTACCAGGGGGTAAGAACTGGTTTAGATAGGTGTCCACCTCACTGTTCTTCCCCGCCCTTCTGAATAGGATATTACCCCAAGGCCCTTTCAAGTGAAAAACGCTGAAGTTCCCTGCATAGCCAGGACAGCACTGCGGTTAATTTTCTCCCAATCGGTGGCCGCTCCAGATATCAAACCCCCACTAATCATAGAAGACTAATGACATATTGCAGTTCTTTTACAAGATATAGTTAACCCTTTAACAAATTTGCTTTATTATAAATGTCTAGTTAAAGAAGGCAATAGAAAGATTTACTACTGCCTTGGTTTTGTTGACCTAATGCTTGTGCCTAGCAAAAAAAAAGCAGTTAAAAGGAGTAATCTGGCTAAGTTCACTTCGGCTTCGAAGATGATGACATCATGTCTACAAATATCTGCCAAAAAGACATTAATTAAAATCTTGTCAGCACTCATAGCTTGGAGACAGTGATGCTCTGTAGTACAGGTTGCCTGTCCCTAAACACAACAGTACAAAAACCGCAGCAATCACTTGGATGTCCAGGTAAGCATTAAGTGTCCTTTTCCTATTTAGCAGAGGGGTTTTTTAAGCAATTTTTATTACTGCACAAATTGTTATATGGCTGCCAGGAATACTGTACTCTAGCTAGAATCTCCTCTAAGTAGCAAGTACACCCTTAAGCTGGTGTCACACACAGCGACAACGACGTCGCTGCTACGTCACCATTTTCTGTGACGTTGCAGCGACGTGCCGTCGCTGTCGCGGTGTGTGACATCCAGCAACGACCTGGCCCCTGCTGTGAGGTCGCCGGTCGTTGCTGAATGTCCAGCTTCATTTTTTGGTCGTCACTCTCCCGCTGTGACACACACATCGCTGTGCGTGACAGCGAGAGAGCGACGAAATGAAGCGAGCAGGGAGCAGGAGCCGGCGTCTGGCAGCTGCGGTAAGCTGTAACCAGCGTAAACATCGGGTAACCAAGGGAAGACCTTTCCCTGGTTACCTGATATTTACCTTCGTTACCAGCCTCCGCCGCTCTTGCTGCCAGTGCCGGCTCCTGCTCTGTGCACATGTGGCTGCAGTACACATCGGGTAATTAACCCGATGTATACTGTAGCAAGGAGAGCAAGGAGCCAGCGCTAAGCAGTGTGCGCGGCTCCCTGCTCTCTGCACTGTGACATGTAGCTGCAGTACACATCGGGTTAATTAACCCGATGTGTACTGTACCTAGGAGAGCAAGGAGCCAGCGCTAAGCGCAGCTCCCTGCTCTCTGCACATGTAGCACAGCGACGTTATGATCGCTGCTGCGTCGCTGTGTTTGACAGCTAAGCAGCGATCATAACAGCGACTTACAAGGTCGCTGTTACGTCACAGAAAATGGTGACGTAACAGCGACGTCGTTGTCGCTGTCGCTTAGGCTATGTGCGCACGTTGCGTAAATACATGCAGTTACGCTGCGCTTTGTAGCGCAGCGTAACTGCATGCGTCCTGCGTCCCCTGCACAGTCTATGGAGATTGTGCAGGGGCCGTGCGCACGTGGCGTCTCAGAGCGCAGCGCTTCGGCTACTGCCGAAGCGCTGCGCAAAAAGAAGTGACATGTCACTTCTTTCCTGCGCTTTGCCGGCAGCTCCTGCTCTGTCTATGGCAGGAGCTGCAGGCAGAGCGCATGGAATCAGCGCTCACTACGGACATTTCTGCAGCGATCTAAAGCGCACATGTGCTCTTCAGATCGCTGCAGAAATTTCTGCAGGGCTAGTACGCAACGTGCGCACATAGCCTTAGTGTGAACCCAGCTTAAGTGTACAAGCTACAAGTACTCACAGATCAGAGCTGCCTTTCTAGCTGCATGTCCAAGCGCCTGTGCAGCTTGTAAACTCCATCCAGGCACAGAGATGGACACATCGGTCAGAGGAGTAGAGAAGGTTGATTACTGCACAAATTGTGAATTACTACACATTAAAAAATAATCTGCTATTTAGACAGGTGCACAATACCTTCTACTTACACGAGAGTCAGCAGATACCTGTGGATGTGTCATCGCCGGCCCTGATCACCTATGATGCAGATATGAGTAGCGCTGGATAACCTCTTTAAGGCATATACTATCAATAGCCAAATCACCTAATCTTTCACAAACTTCTGTGCCAGTTTGTGTTAGCAAACTAAGGCTAGGTTCACACTGCGTTTTTTTGACGCTGCGTTTGTGCGTTTTTTGTGTCAAAAACCGCACAAAAACGCACCCGCGGCAAAAAAAAAAACGCGGCAAAAAACGCACGCGTTTTGCCACGGTTTCTTTTGCTGCGTTTTTGCTCACTGCGTCTTTATGCGTTTTTTATCAGTGAACAAAAAAAAAAAAAAAGGTCTGATGTCATTTCCTTCTTCAATGTGTTCTTCATTCTCCACTAGTGTATGCAGGAGAGCAGACAGCAGCTGTCGAACTACAAGGATCAGCATCCTCCTTCCAGGACTGTATGCAGGATTTCTTTGCCCCCCCCCCCAAACAAAAAAAATGACGTGGGCTTCGCCATATTTTTGTATGCTAGCCGGGTACAGCAGCAGTATACCATGCTTTCTGGGCACCCCCGCTGTGAATTGCAGTCCCGCAGCCACCCCAGAAAATGGCGCTTTCATAGAAGCGCCATCTTCTGGCGCTGTATCCAACTCTTCCAGCTGCCCTGATGCCGGGTGGCTCGCTAGGTAATAATGGGGTTAGGGCTAGCTGTATAGCTGGCCCTAAGCCCGAAATTCATGGTGTCACGCCAATATTAGACATCGCCACCATGAATTTCTAGTAAAGATTAAAAAAAAAACAAACACAGAAAAATATTTTTATTAGAAATAAAACACAACACAATTAGTGACTCCATCTTTATTGAAATAAAGAACCCCCCTCCGCAGTAATCCTGGGTCAGGGTCCCGCGCCGTCCAATCCGGATCCAAGATCATCTGATCGATTTGCTGGAAGGCAAAGCGATCAGATGATGTGTCAGGTTCTAGGGGCTGAAGCACATCACACATCAGCTGATTGTATAATCGGCTTTTATACAATCAGCTGATGCATCGGTGCAAAAAAAAATAAAATACTCACTTATGTGCTGATTACCAGCAGCTCCTGGAGCGATGGGGCGGGAGTCTGATCCTGTCCGATCACTGCAGCAGCTGCCGGTAATCAGGGATGAAGTCTCCTGACACATCCGCTGATAGCTTAAACCAGCCGGGCGCCCGCGTCACCGAGATACTTACGATCACCTGATGCGTCAGGTGACTGCATCAGGTGATCCATCGCCAGGTCCTGCATCCTGCAGGCATACGTACCCGGGGAGACTGCACACACCCGGAGCGGCGATACCGTGAGAGGAGATGGGAGCAGGCATGGCACCGGGAGGCTGCAGACAGGTGAATAATTTTTTTTTTTTCTACTGTTCACTTTTGTTTTCGCAGCCGCTTCCACCTCCCGCCCAGACATGGCGCCGCACGGCAGCTGACATGCCCAGGACTGGAGGTGGAAGCGGCGGTGGCGGTACCGGGAGGATTCACGCTTCTGTGTTTACTGACAGAAGGAATCCTCTTCCTGTACACGTCACTTTACTTCCCACCTCCTGCGTTTATAGCTGCGTTTTTGGTCTTCGAAACGCACCAAAACGCAGCTATTTGCGTTTCTCATTGCGTCTTTCAACATCCCATTGCACTCAATGGATGAAAAGCGCAATGAAAAATGCGGGAATAATTGACATGCTGCGTTTTTGTGGCACCACAAAAACGCAGCTGAAAAAAAACGCTGTGTGCAGACAGCAAAAATGAAAAACTCAGACTTTGCTGGGGAAGCAAAGTCATGCAGTTTTCTGAGCAAAAACGCACCCGAAAACTGCGCAAAAACGCCGCAAAAAACGCACTGTGTGAACTTACCCTAAAGATCATTCTATTCACAACTGTGCAGTCTATTTTGGTACAGTTTATCTTGTATCTTCAGGCAGTCTACAACTTTAGGCCCCCTTCACACGTGCATACACACAAAAAAAAAAAAAACACCACACATGAGGCACGTTCCAATTGGTCCGTGTGTGTGTGTGTGTGTGTGTGTGTGTGTCATCCGTGTGCTATCCATGTGTGCCATATGTTTAACACGTACTGGCAAAAAAAAAAAAAAAAAAACACACATGACACTGAAATTAATAGTTTGACTGTAAAATGTGTGCAAAGACAGTTACATAGATGAATGGATAGATAGATAAAAGATTGCACTGCTATTTAGGCAAAAGATTAAATGAAAAATTGGCTTGGAGTCCCCCCCTATTTTTTGATGATCAGCAAACAAAAGCAGACATCTGTGGGCTGATATCACACTGAGAAGGTCAATTGTTATTGGTCCCTTCTCAGCCTAAAAATATCAGTCCACAGCAACCCCAAAGTGGTGCATCACATTAAATGCACCAATTCAGGTGCTTCGCCTTCATTCTTCCCAATTGTCCTGGTGCATTAGCAATCAGGGTAATGTTTTATGGAGTTGATGTCAGCTGTCTAGTTACTAACCTAGTAAGAAAGAAAAAAAAAAAAACAAAAAAAAAAAACACAACACACACACACACACACACACACACACACTTCAGATCAGATGTAGCCCAGAGAATCCAAAGTAGTCCAGGGAATCAGACATAGTACACAAATGGAAGTACACAAATGGAAGCCAGAAGAACATTCAAGAGAGAAACAAAATCAAGACAATGCTTTCTAATATACGTGCGAACTAGAGACGAAGTTCAGCACTGACAGACTGACCCCCTCACCCTTTTAACCTCTGCAGCAATGCTGGCGGTACACATACATCTATTTTGAAAAGACAACCTCTGGATAGAAGGCTGAGCACGTGCACTCAACATTTGATAGACATTGGCCAGGAATGTTCCAAGTGGAACCTGTCTTGTCAAATCGCTGTATCCGCTTGTCCACCATGCTGCAGGTCAGTTTCAGGGTGTTGACAATCTTCTTATGGCCCAAGCCATTTATGTAGAGCAACAATTCTATTATTCAGATCCTCAGAGAATTATTTGCCTTGAGGCACCATGTTGAACTTCCAGAGACCAGTATGAGAGAGTGTGTGTGTGTGTGTGTGTTAGCTATAACACCAAATTTAACACTGCTCCTCATCCAAACACCTGAGACCTTGTAACACTAATGAGTCACATGACACCAAGGAAGAAATTTAGCGAATTGGGCACAATTTGGTCATTTTTACTTGGGGGTGTACTCACTTTTGTTGCAAATAGCTTAGACCTTAATGGCTGTATGTTGCGTTTAGAGGGCACACCAAATTTACCCTGTAATACAAGCTGTAGACTGACTAATTTACATTGTATCAAAGTGTTACATCTTCAGTGTTGTCCCATGAAAAGATATAATAAAATATTTATAAAAATGTGAAGGGGAGGACTCACTTTTGTGATATACTGTGCATTACATGTATATATTACATATACACATACACCGAGTCAAAATATAAATGCAACACTTGTTTTGCTTTTTCTATGTACACAAAAAAAAAAAAATTCACTCAAATATTGTTCACAAATTTGTCTAAATCTGTGTTAGTGAATACTTTTCCTTTTCTGACATAATCCATCCACCTCACAGTTGTGGCATATCAAGATGCTGATTAGACAGCTTGATTATTGCACAGGTGTTGCTTTCATTCTGGCCACCCTAAGGAAAGTCTAAAATGTGCAGTTATACGGCATTGGGGTGGTCCGAGGGGGGAGGGGTGGGGGGGTGTCAGAAAAGCAGTCACTATCTGATACACCGCATGAGGCAGATGGTGGTTATAACACATCTGCTTCACATAGGGGTACTTTGCACGCAGCGACATCGCTAGCGATCTCGTTAGCGATGTGAAATTCTAGATCGCAAGTGCGATCTTTCGAAGTCGCACATAGGTCATTTTACGCATGTGCGATTTAGAATTTCACATCGCTAGCGATGTCGCTGCGTGCAAAGTACCCCATAGAGTTGATCAAGTTGTTGATTCTAGCCTGTGAAATGCTGTTCTACTCCTCTGCAATGGCTGTACGAAGTTGCTGGATATTGGCAGACCCTTGAACACGCTGTCATAAAAAGGCAAATCCATGACATCCCAAACATTCTCAATGGGTGACCAGTCCAATGAGTATGCTGGCCATGCAATAACTAAGATGTTTCCAGCTTCCAGGACTTGTGTACAACATTGGGCCGTGCATTATGCTGCAACATGAGTTGATGGTCATGAATGACTAGTACAAAAAAAGGCTTCAGGATCTCGTCACGGTATCTCTGGGCATTCAAAATGGCAATAATAAAATGCACCTGTGTTCCTTGTCCATAACATACACCTGCCTATACCATAACTCCACCGTCACCATGGGTCACTCGATACACAACGTTGAAATCAGCACATTGCTCACCCACACAGTAGCATGCATATATGCAGTCTGTCTTCTGCCCTGTACAGTGAAAACCGGGATTAATTTGTGAAGAGAACACCTCTTCAACATGCCAGACACTATCTATTGTGAGCATTTGGCCACTCAATTCGGTTAGGAAAATGATCTGCAGTTAGGTGGAGACCTTGATGAATACAAGAACGTAGATGAGCTTCCCTGAGACGGTTTCAGACAGTTTGTGCAGAAATTCTTTGGTTATGCACAGATTGTAGCAGCAGCTGTCCGGGTGGCTGGTCTCAGACAATCTTGGAGGTGGAGATGCTGGATGTTGAAGTCCTGGTGTGGCTGCATGTGGTCCACTGTAGAGGCCGTTGGATGTACTACCAAATTCTCTGAAATGCCACTGAGGATGACTTCTGGTAGAGAAATGAACATTCAATTCACGAGCTACAGCTTTAGTGGAGATTCTTGCAGTCCGCTTGCTTGCATGCGCTCTCAAAACTTGCGACATATGTGGCATTATGCTGTGTGATAAAACTGCACAGTTTAGAATGGCCTTTTATTGTGGCCAGCCAAAGGCACACCAGTGCTGTAAACATGCTGTCTAATCAGCATCTTCATATACCACACCTATGAGGTGGGTGGATTAGCTCACCAAAAGGAGAGGCTCACTAACCGATTTAGACAAATTTGTAAACAATATGTGAGAGAGAAAAAGGCTTTTTGTGTACATAGAAAAAGTCTTAGATTTTTAAGTATATACAGTACATATTCACACTACTCACAAAAAGTTAGAGATATTTGTCTTGAGTGAAATTTCAGGATGATCCTAAAATGCCCTCTAACCTTTTCAGGTGAACTTAATGTGGCCTTCTGTAAACTTTTGAATGCACATGTCCAACTGTTCAATGTTTCAGTACTTTTTACACAAGATTCTGTTCTCTAACAAGGAGCTTGACGGTTTGATAGTTTGATCCATGAATGCCCAATACATTTCAGAGTTCAATTAGAATTGGTATTTAAACAGTTCTTTTCATCATGCTGTTCACATTTTGATATCATGAGACCAAAACGACACCTAACAATTGAACAACAGTATCTCACCATTGTGAGGCTCCAAGCATGAGGTTCTCAGATGGATGTAGCCAATGAGCATAGAGTGTCAGTGTCATCAGTAGGTTGTAACAAAGATACAAAGAGACTGGAAGAGTCACGAAAAAACATAAAAGTGGATGTTCTTTGGCAAAATCCCACAGTTGCCACTTAATTGTGAACAATGCCCTTTGGAACAAAATTATGAATGCCACACAACTCCAGACACATTTAAGGCAGGTGAGAGGCACTAAAGAGTCACATCAGACCAATTGAAACTGGTTTACATCAGAGTGGTCTGTGTTTTAGATGACCTGCAATGATACCTGCAACCACCACCAGGCACAGGTGTTATCGTCTTGCTGGATGAGGGACCAGTGGGCCTCACTGTTGATGAAAGGCGACAGAGGAGGAGGAGAAATGATGGCCACAAGAGATGTTGAAGATGTTAAGGAGAGCGCTATGCATCAGCCACTGTTATTAGATGAGCCTTTGGTGTTGGTGATGTTACAGTGTGGACAGGTGTGTCTACTCAATACAGAACTGCCCTACACTTTGTGAATGGTACAGTGACAAGGCCCCACTACTTTAATATCATCATTAATCCAGTCATCGTGCCTCTGCATGAACAACACAGGCCTAATTTCATCTTTGTGGACGACAATGCTCCAGCTCATTATGGTTGCATCATTACGAAATTGCTTCTAGAGACTGAGGAACCTGAAATTGAGTAGCCTGCACCTTCTCCAGACCCGAATCCCATAGAAAACCTATGGTATTAGCTGAGTTACTCTGTACAGGCTCGTAACTCTCTACCCCAGAACCTCAACGACCTGAGGTCCGCCCATCAAGAAGAATGGGACGCCATGCCTCAGCGACTTGTGAACAGCATGAGAGATCACTGTCAAGCTGTAATTGATGCGCAAGGCAACATGACAAGTTTTGAGAAATTTACATTTTTTAGGGGGGGTATACCCACCATTGTTGACTTTTGTTTCAATAAATTGCATGAGATTAGGAAATCACCATTGCACGTTTCTACTTAAATGCCTTACTTTCATTATAAAATATCACTGTAGCATGAACTTTTTACTTTATATAGTATATGTATCAATATTTTGCCATGTTTCACTGACTTACTGACAGTCACGGTATAAAAAAAAAAAAAAAAAAAAAAAAAAAAAAAAACAACTTTCTAGAATAAATTTTGTCATAAAAGGTCTTTGTTGATTATTTTGGATTGTCAGATCATTTTTACTTTGCACAGTGAATATAAAATATGCCATTGCAACCCAAAAATTGCTAACAATTCTTTCTCTCACGAGGTGTCACCATTTAGTACTTTCAGTGTGGCTGTGTGCACAGTATGGATACACCCTGATAAAATGGAAGTGGTTGCTGATATCACCTTACAGTTTGTGGCATATTAGTACATGGGAGGGGCCAAATATTTGAGGCTGGATGACACCCATGGTGGCCATCAGCAAAGCCGCCATTTTGAATTCAACTTTATTTTTTTTTCACTCAGAAGAGGGTCATGTGACAGAATTGCACTAGAAAACCAATGGTGTGTTCATTTTTAATGCAGCTTTATTCATTATGAAGTTATTGACACATTTGACATGGAACAACGACAGTAACCCACTAAAGGATGTGCTCAAAGTGCTGCTCATTGTGTTGAATTGTCAACGGGATTCTCTTCTTCCACTTTTGACACATCAAGAGCAATACCGCAGAAGAAATGCTACCACAGGCCTCCTGGATATTGCCCTCGGTGTGTCAAGAGTGGGAGAAGAGAATCGCGTTGACAATTCAGCACAATGGGGAGCACTTTGAGCACATCCTTTAGTGGATTACAATCGTTGTTCCATGTCACAAACATGTCAATAACTTGATAATGAATAAAGCCATGTTAAAAATGAGCACACCATTGTTTTTCTTGTACAATTCTCTGTGTTTGACGTGTCACATGACCCCCTTCCCATTGAAAAAAAATTAAAGTTGAATTCAAAATGGCGGCTTTGCAGATGGCCTCCATGGGTGTCATCCAGCCTCAAATGTTTGGCCCCTTTCATGTACTAATATGCCACAAACTGTAAGGTGATATCAGCAACCGCTTACATTTTATCAGGGTGTATCCATACTTATGGCCCACCCTGTATGCATTGTGTATTTGCAGAAACAGATAGTAGCAGTAATATATTACATATTTCTGACATTTTCTAATGTGTAAAGCTTCCAGTATTTACTGAAAGTGCGCAATAAAATTGAGAACTCCAGTATTCAGAAGGAATAGTTTTCATATCTAATTTAAGGAGGAGCTGGGTACTTTGCAATGAATAGTTACGTAGTTCTGTGCCCATTCAGCAAAATAACCTTTCTCAAAACAATTTAGTAATGAATGAGAATGCTCACGTTCAATGCCACATGTCATTAGAAAATGTTATTACAAAGGCTCCCAATGCACATGCCATTACTACATCTAACCGTGTAATTACATTTAAGATTTAAGCATTTTCAACATTTGTTAGAAAAAAAAAAACAAAAAAACTTTGCTTGAAAAATCAATGTCTTCTTACGCAAGTCCAGAGATTTGCTCAAAAGATACTTTTAAGCTCCAGTGATTCAACATTTAAAATAATGGCTCACCCCAGCAAAAGCCCCATCGTACTGGTCTGAGCAGAGTGAATCACAATTCCACCTCTTTTCATCTACTTAAATGCGATAGAGGAATAAAATGTTCTGTGACTAACACAATTAGCGTTTGTGGAAAAAAAAAAAAATAAGATGATCTGTTTGTATCTAAATGTTAATGACTTTTTTTTATTTTACCACTATACTGTCTTTGAGCAAAAGAAAAAACAGAAAGAACAATGTAAAGCCTTGACTGTATAAAAAAAAAAAAAAAATCCATCAATAGAAAACTGTACGTCTTTATTTTTGGAGCCATAACCTTGCTCATCCTCGTGGTGTATACATCAATCTGCATAGCTCTGACTCACGCACTGTTAACAGCAGGAAAAAAAAAAATCTCACTCCCACACGAAGTTCTAGAAAACTTACCCAGCGGGAATGATTTTAAAGTAAAATTTAAGACATTTTTACTAATTGATATTATGTCACCTACTTATCATTTGGGAGCCTCTTTACAGCTATAGTATTGACTTCAGCTAGAAAATATTTGCCGCTGTATCTGCAATATTGCTTTGATTACATTCTAAATTACTACACTGGTAACTGCTCAATACTAAATCATAGTTGACAAAAGTGTCTATGTCCCACTTTAATAGTTTTTATGGTATATAGGACATTTTCTTTATTGCTATTTTATTGCTCACAAATGGTACAGGACCCCACAAGAGGGGGAGCACTACTAGACCTTGTACTAACCAATAGTCCAGACCGCATATCAAATATACAAGTTGGGGGTTACTTGGGGAATAGTGATCACAAAATAATAAGTTGTCATGTATTCTTTAGTAACATGTATAGTAGAGGGGCTACAAGGACACTAAAATTTGCTTTCCTGAAGTTTAAACGGTTGAGAGATGATCTTAGTGCAATAAACTGGGATGATGTACTAAGTAATAAAAGTACACAAAGCAAATGGGAGACTTTTATGAGCATCCTGAATAGGGCTTGTGCAGAAAATATACCCTATGGGAACAAACATGCTAGAAATAGGAGGAAACCCCTATGGCTAAATAGAGCTGTAAGGGAAGCAATAAAAGAAAAACAGAAAGCCTTAAAAGAATTAAAGAGGGTAGGTAGTGATGAGGCATTATATAATTATAGAAAATTAAATAAAATAATATGTAAAAAGCAAATTAAGTTAGCTAAGTTTGAGACAGAGAGACTCATTGCGAGAGAAAGTAAAAATTATCCTAAAATATTCTTTAACTACATAAACAGTAAAAAACTGAAAAGCGATAGTGTTGGCCCCCTTAAAAATAGTCTTGGTGAAATGGTGGAAGGGGATGAGGGTAAAGCCAACCTGCTGAATGACTTTCTACGGTTTTTATACAAGAAAATGCCATGGCAGATGACATGACAAGTGATACCATAAATTCACCCTTGAATATTACCTGCTTAACCCAGCAGGAAGTACGTCGCCGCCTCGAAATCACTAAGGTTGACTAATCTCCGGGCCCGGATGGCATACACGCCAGAGTACTACAGGAATTGAGTTCTGTGATAGATAGACCATTATTTTTAATCTTCACAGATTCCTTAATAACAGGGTCGGTACCGCAGGACTGGCGCATAGCAAATGTGGTGCCAATATTCAAAAAGGGGACAAAAACTGAGCCGGGAAATTATAGGCCGGTAAGTTTAACCTCTACGGTTGGTAAAATCCTTGAGGGTTTCTTGAGAGATGCTATTCTGGAGTATCTCAAGCAAAATAACCTTATGACAGAGTATCAACATGGGTTTATCAGGGATCGATCCTGTCAAACTAATTTGATCAGCTTCAATGAAGAGGCAAGTTCAAGCCTGGACCAGGGAAATGCAGTGGATGTTGTGTATATGGACTTTTCAAAAGCTTTTGATACGGTGCCACACAAAAGGTTGGTACATAAAATGAGAATAATGGGGATAGGGGAAAATATATGTGTAACTGGGTTAAAAACTGGCTCAGTGATAGGAAACAAAGGGTGGTTATTAATGGTACGTACTCGGACTGGGTCTCAGTTCATAGTGGGGTACCACAGGGGTCAGTATTGGGCCCGCGTCTTTTCAACATATTTATTAATGACCTTGTTGGGGGCATGCGGCGTAGAATTTCAATATTTGCAGATGATACTAAACTCTGCAGGGTAATCAATACAGAGGAGGATAAATTTTATATTACAGGGAGATTTATGTAAATTGGAGGATTGGGCTGAGAAGTGGCAATTGAAGTTTAATGTAGATAAATGCAAGGTCATGCACTTGGGTAGAGGAAATAACATTTATAATTATGTACTTAATTGTAGAACACTGGGTAAAAACAGACACAGAAAAAGACTTGGGTGTATGGGTGGATGGTAAACTTCACTTTAGTGGACAGTGTCAGGCAGCTGCTGCCAGGGCTAATAAAATAATGGGATGTATTAAAAGAGGTATAAGTGTTCATGAAAAAAAATATAGTTCTACATCTGTACAAGTCACTAGTGCGACCACACTTAGAATACTGTGTACAATTCTGGTCACCGATATATAAGAATGACATAGCTGAACTGGAGAGGGTGCAGAGAAGAGCCACCAAGATTATTAGAGGAATGGGTGGGCTGCAATACCAAGATAGGTTATTAAACTTGGGGTTATTTAGTATGGAAAAACAAAGGCTCAGGGGGGATCTAATCACAATGTATAAATATATAAGGGGACAGTACAGAGACCTTTCCAAAGATCTTTTTACACCTAGGCCTGCGACTGGAACACAGGGGCATGCGCTACGTCTTGAGGAAAGAAGGTTTAATCATAATCACAGACGAGGATTCTTTACTGTACGAGCAGTGCGACTATGGAACTCTCTGCCGCATGATGTTGTAATGAGTGATTCACTACTAACATTTAAGCAGAGCCTGGATGCCTTTCTTGAAAAATGTAATATTACCAGTTATTTATATTAGATTTTATGACAGGGTGTTGATCCAGGGAACTAGTCTGATTGCCGTATGTGGAGTCAGGAAGGAATTTTTTCCCCATTGGAGCTTGTGTGCCACATTGGGGTTATTTTGCCTTCCTCTGGATCAACATGTTAGGCTACGGGTTTAACTAGATGGACTTAAGAGTCTCCCTTCAACCTTAAAAACTATGATACTATGATATTTTAAAGAATTTGTCAAAACGAGAGCTTCTTAAAAAAGTTGCCCGCTACTCAGTCAGCAAGTTTGCCCCAGACTGTACTCACCTCTGGTGCCATTCCAGCGGTGTTTGTACTCACTCCCTCAGTGCTCAAGTCACATTGTTGAGTCACGTGAAACCTGAACCCAATCAGCTCCGCCTTCACTCTTGGCAGCTGTGGACGTATCAGACATCATGAGGAAGTGAGCGGCAAGCCGCAGCGCTGTCCTCCTTCTGATATTTGATTTGTCTGAAGGTGGGGAAGAGCAAAGCCAGCACTGACTGGGCACAGGGTTCGCGTGATGTGACGTGAGCCCCGGGAGAGTAAGTGCTGACACTGTTAGAACAGCGCCAGCACTGGAGGATAGGGGAGTGTGTTATTTTAACGGTGACAAACATGCTGAATGATAACGGGTTGTATAAGTAGTGAACAACCTCTAATCAAAAATTAACATGAAAATGCCATATTCTAAAATAAATTTGTATTTGTCCTAGAAAAAGATTATACAACTAACACTAACAAATGTAAACAAACAATTGATAATTGCATTTTTTATTTATTTTAAACTTACAAAAGACACAAATGCAGCTAGGAGAAGGATGCGAACTAAAAGATCTTCAAATTGCTCCACCACTAGTTCCCAAAGTGATTTTCCTTGAAAGAAAAAAAAATATTGTTTTGTTAAGGCCACAAAAGAAACTTTGTATTCTTTATCATCAAGACACAAAACATTAATATCATTGTAACACATTCTTAAAAAGGGAACCTGTCACCAGATTTGGTGACCATAAGCTGTGGCCTCCACCAGCGAGCCCTTAGTCACAGCATTCCAGAATACTGTATACAAGAGCCCAGGCCGCTCTGTAGAACGTAAAAACACTTTTATAATACTCACCTAGGGGGGCGGTCTGGTCTGATGGGTGTCGCTGCTTTCCAGTCCAGCATCTCCTCTGTGGCGATTGCGGTCCTCCTTCTACCCAGCTGAGTACTCGTGACGTGGCCTACATCATCCACACAGGATGGCATTGTGGTTCTGTGTAAGTGCACTTTGATCTACCCTGCTTAGGGCAGATCAAAGTACTGTAATGCGCAGGGGCGAGGAAAGGTTAAAGACTGCCCATGCACTACAATACTTTGCTCTGCCCTCAGCAGGGCAGATCAAAGTGCACCTGCGCACGTCAGCAATGCCAGTCTATGTGGATGATGTAGGATATGTCATCCATACTGGGCTGGGTAGAAGCAGTGTGGCGATCGCCGCAGAGAGGAGGTGCCGGACCAAAGAGCAGCGACACCCATCAGACCGGACCGCCCCCCTAGATGAGTATTATAAAAGTGATTTTTACGCTCTACAGCATGGCCTGGGCTCTTATATACAACATTCCAGAATACTGTATATAAGAGCTCAGTGGTGGTGGTGGCCACAGCTTATAGTTGCCAAACCTGGTAACAGGTTCCCTTTAAAACAGCCAAAACTAAATCTGCTCTCAAGCTGTTTAAGTGCACATATGTTTGCCCTTTGTAAATGAGGAAAACAAGCAATGATTAGCAAGAAAACTGGATTACATGGATTCTTCCTTCATAAAAATCAGCTATAAATCCTGGCTGAAGTTGGTACATTACATCACAATTGCGTTTCAACATTGCCATTTCTACATCCCCCAGGGATTCAAGTTTTTGTTATAGGGTACTGACTGACAAACGCAATGAGTGCACACAATCTAAGGCCTTTATGCATATACATAAGTGTATGCTATGTGCATTTAAAGAAGCACTCCCATCCAAATTATTATCCTCTTACTATATTGCAGTCATCAAATTATATAGCACTGTGTACTTGTCATTACTCATTTTGCCTTTCTATCCAGTTAATTCTTCTCTTTTTTTCTGCTATATGTAGAAACAGTAAGTCTTTTCCCTGCATGAGTCAACACTGAAAAAGTTAAGCCAATGGCAGGGGGAGGAGCAAAGCAGCTGGGTCAGAAGTTTGAGTGAGACGTCTCATGCAGGGAATAGATACTTACTGTTTCTATATAGAGCAGACAAAGGAGAAGAATTAACTGGGTAAAAAGGCAAAACAAACAATGATA